>NC_050187.1:5178238-5185738 GCF_008315115.2 Sander lucioperca
GTCTGTTAAATGTGATATAGCGGTATAATGTCAATATTTGGATGTCTGTTGCTAACCAACTTAGCCATAGCAGGTATCCTATGCATTGTTTCTGCACGGAAGAACTTTTCTCTGTCCGTTGCCTGTCGTACGAGTTCAACTTTTTTTAACGCATCCGGATGACCAACGGACCAGATTTTTTTCCGCACCGCACTCGTTTGCATCGGTTCGGACCCATTCGCATACGCTCTGCGAATCTCCATAGGAAATGAATGACTTCCGGTCGTTTTGCAGCCGTATCTACTGTGCCAATGTGAAGGCAGCGTGACACACACTAGGGCTGCAACTAACCATTCTTTTCATTGTCGATTAATCGGTAATCGGTCGATTATTTTCTTGATAAGTCGATTAGTTGTTTGGTCTCTAAAAATGTCAATCGGTGTTTCCAAAGGCCTGAGATGACATCATCAAATGTCTTGTTTTGTCCATAGCTCATAGATATTCAGTTTACTGTCACAGAGGAGTGAAAAAACTAGACAATATTCACACTTGTTTTATTTTTTTAAGATTCTTTTTTAGGCAATTTTAGGCCTTTATTATACAGGACAGCTGAAGATGTGAAAGGGGAGAGAGAGAGGGAATGACATGCAGCAAAGGGCCGCAGGTCAGAGTCGAACCCGCGGCCGTCGTGACAAGAACCGAGCCCCTGTACATGTGGCGCACGCTCCACCAGGTGAGCTATCCCGGCACTTTTACCTTACTTTTTCCATAAAAAATTACTTAAACCGGTTAATCGATTTTCAAAATTGTTGTTAATTTAATAGTTGACAACTAATCAGTTAAGCGATTCATCTTTGCAGCTCTAACACACACACTTACAGACACACACTTACTTTTTTAGCCAATGAACCAGGAAGTGGTGGTCGGCCTCTGACAGAGCTGCGATCTGCCTCAGCAGGTGAGCGTATATCACATAGGTGCTGGTGCTCGAATACTGGGGGTTCTACACGCACGCACGCACACACACACACACACACACACACCCACACACATACACACACACAGAAAGCAATATGTCATATTGTGGTCTTGAAACTAGTGTCTTCAGAAGATCCAGCTAAATCGGGACACGTGCAGCTGGTGACTCTGGAACACAACTTAAAAGTAGTTTTTCCTTTTCTGTTGTGCATTGCATTTTGGGACAAAAGTGTCCATCACCACACTCCAAACCCCAGGATTTTCAGTCTGTAGTTGGGCTGATGGGTCAAAAAGAAAAAAAACACAAACACAACAAACCGATGGACGTCATAATGTCATAATGTTCCAACAAGTCCTCCAAACCAGATGGTGATATCAGTCATTTGTTCCTACCCTCTAATACGACCCACAGGAGCCTTTCATAAAACAGCGCCCCTAGCAACGCATTCTCATGAATGGGTCCGTATGATATCGTACGAAACTGTATGCACACCAAGACGTAGGATATCCTACAAATTAGGAGACTGCCGGCTGATCACGTGACGCCAGCTGGCTACGAGCTCCACGACGCCAAGCAGCAGTTGATAGTTGTTGAAGCCGCTACTGAGCTTCGTGACATCGGCTACAGACCTCCGTCACAACTCGGTCGTATCAGCGACAGTTCGTAGATGTGTTTAGCCGAGAATAGGTGACTTTGAGCCGGGTACAGAACATTTCGGCGGAGAAAACGGTTAAATTTAGTCCACAAAATATGAGCGTTTTGCCGTGACAAAAGTTAAGATTAGGCACCAAAACAACTAGTTAAGATTAGGAAAAAGATCGTGGTTTGGAGTAAAACACTCCCTAGGAACACTGGGTGAAAGGCTTTACTTTTCCCCGGGAAGCGAACTCTGCTCTCTGTCTTGAAAGTCCTGCATGTGTTAACTCCCACCCATTCCCCCCCGACCTCCTCCCTACGCGGCCAGCCATGGTCTTATACAGCGGCTGTCAATGTGGTAAATACAGCAAAGAAAATGTAGAATGCTTACGAATCACAGTGCTTAACTTTTTGTAGCTTCTTGAACGAATGGTTCATGAGAACAGGCCTAGCCTGGTCCTACCAGACTCTGGTCCATTTCATTTGTACAGAGAGTCTGGCCACTCTCCATTGACAAGTGTTAACTTTATTGAAGGCGGGTACTCTGTTGAAGTTTAAAACTATTCCACTCTATCCACTCTGGATCTGCCATAACTAATCACTAACGTTTGGTCGTGACGTCGGCTTAGCCAACTCCTTCACCACTAACGGAGCGAGCTGGAAAATCAAACTTTTCCCGAACCCCGTGGGGAGGAGGGCCACAACATCATGGCCACCAACAAAACTCAGCAAAGATTGTTCTTGCTGGGGCTTTAACTTCTGGATATTCAGCAACGTTGCCACAACGGACCGAATGGCTTCGCTCGCATCTTTCTCCGCCACCATTACAGAACTACAACTCAAACTAGCGCACAATCTCAACGTCATCGTTCTCAGCCACTCCCTCTGTAAAGCTGATTGGACCGGTAAAGATTGGCCGGAGAAAACCTGTGAATATACCGCAAACCCAGACGACATACTGAAGGAAAATGAAAATTGAGTGGAAGTACGTAGGAGGGCGGAGCCAGGCTAAGCTGCCCGTAGCGGTGGCAGGAAATATGACCTCATATCTAACCAGATGTGACCAGACCGTCGATCGCGGTTTTGAACGTAAAGGTTGTGATTTTAAACATGTCTTTAACGTTGTGAAACGTAGGGCTGTGCTCGAGTGAAGGAATTCGTAGTCGACTAACACTCATTCAATTGTATCGACTAATCGATTAGTTGATTTAATCGACAGATCTGTAAATCTGAGTTTCTCCGCAAAGAGTCATGCAAAAGCACCACTTTAATTCTTGTGTTTACCAGAGATGTGCTCGTACGTTTCTTGGAAATAAGTCATTCAGCATGAAAAAAGCATAAAACATGACTAATCGACTAAAGAAATCTTAGTTGACTAAGACCAAAACGACCGATTAGTCGACTAATCGACTAAGAGGGGGCAGCCCTAGTGAAACACTCACAGTTTGGTTAGGTTTAGGCACATACCGTAAACGACAGTTAAGTTGATAAAAAAGATGGTGGTTTGGTATAAAATAAGACGATACTTCACTTCCTGAAGGTTACGCACGTGACACAGAACGTGACGTTTGTTAAAGAAAACTCGCCATGGTTGCAGTTTGGTTATGTCTAGGCACCAATATTACTTAGGTAAGCTTAGAAAGAGATCGTGGTTAGGGTTCAAATCAGACGCTACATCACTTCTTGAAGGTTACTACGCAAGTGGCGCTGAACGTGACGTTCAAAACAAGAATCGCTTTTAGTTTCAAACGGGACTCGGACACACCGCTTTGCCGGGTGAAAGTCCTGTGTTTCTTTGACCCATGTGTCGTATTTTGCTGCTTGCACAAACGACGTCTGGCAGTGTTTTTCTGTCCTGTCCGTGAAAAGAAAACGGAGACTCGAGCTGGATCTATTCTATTATATCTGGTTGTGTTTTTCCGTCAAAAACATGACTCACTGTGACCTTGAGAACATGAAGTTCTTTCTGTTAGATTGCTGTTTGGATTTAATAAGGATAAAAAACAAATGACATAAGTGAGATAATCGCAAAGAGGAGTGTTCAGTCTTTACAGGGTTCGACCACACAGACGAAGAGAGAGAGTCGAGTTGAATGTGCAGCTTTCAGAGCCTTTTCAGAGAGAGAGTCGTCATCATACAGGAAACCAGCAGTCCTCAACTCCAACATGACTTCACCAAGTCCCAATCTGTGTGTGTGTGTGTGTGTGTGTGTGTGTGTGTGTGTGTGTGCGTGCGTGTGCGTGCGTGCATGTGCGGTTGTGTTCTCATGAGAGTTGGAAGACGAGGCGAGTCGTCAAAGTCAAATGGGACAAAATCAGTCATTTGGCTTGTGTGTGTGTGTGTGTGTGTGTGTGTGTGTGTGTGTGTGTGTGTGTGTGTGTGTGTGTGTGTTGATGGAGCGTGGAACCACAGTGGAACTACTGTGGATTCCTGTCTTTATCTGATTCTAATCCCCAAAACCATATATGGAAATCAGACTGGAGAAAGCGAGAGAGGGAGAGAGAGAGAGAGAGAGAGAGAGAGAGGGAGAGACTGACTACAGGATCAAACCGGATCAAAGAAAGGACCCAACAAACAAAAAAAAACTGAATAATAAAGGCTGAAAAGGAGGGGGGTCAGAGAGAGGTACGAGGGAAAGATTTCTGTGCCCCAGCACTGATGAGAAAAGAAAAAAGATGAGAGAGAAGAAAAAACTGTGTGTGGGGAAAACGAAGGAAAGAAAAAAGTTACAGGTCCCATATTGTAAAATGTGAGATTTTCATGTCTTTTTTTAATATAAAGCCGGTCAAGGTGCTATCTAAATACTGTGAAAGTATCAAAATGCTCAGTCTACAGAAAAATGTACACAGCTCGTATTCAGAAACTGTGCCTGTAAAACAGGAATTCTTGTACAGTTGTGATTATTCCCCGGCTGCAATAACGGTGCAGAGACTCACAGAGCATAGATGCGAAAGACCCGTAACGCTGACCAATCAGAACAGACTGGGCTTTTTCAGGAGGGGGGCTTAAAGAGAAAGCACTAAAACAGAGTGTTTCAGAAAAAGGGCTCTATTTTAACGATCTAAGCGCACGGCGTGAAGCGCCCGGCGCAGGTGCGTTTAGGGTGTGTCCAAATCCACTTTTGCTAGTTTGACGGTGGAAAAAAGGGTCTGTGCGCCGGGCGCATGGTTCTAAAGGGTTGTACTTAGTGTCTTCATTAATCAGAGGTGTGTTTTGGGCGTAACATGCAGTCAACCAATCAGAGATCATCTCCCATTCCCTTTAAAAGCCAGGTGCGTTTGGACCTTGGAGCATTGCTATTATGATGGAGGATTTGCACCGTAATATTTTTATTTGTAATCTTCTGCATGTTTGTGTGCAGCTGTGCGTCCCTGTGTGTGTAACAAGCATAGTGTGTGCGCGCTGTGCATGACTCTACGAGCATTTTACTAATTTGCTGTTAAAATAACAATGAAATATACGTAGTTGACTTTAGACCAGGTTTTTGTTGGTCAATGGCACGATCACTTCCCCTTGCCTCATGATAGCAATATGCCCAGAATGCACCTGAACACAGGGCGCAAAGATGGGCACAGGTGCATTTGCTATTTAAACGACGCGAGCGCTGGACGGAAAAACTGACAACTGGGTCGGTCTTAAACTAGCAAAGACACTTGTGTTGGGCTTTGAGCTGCGATGCGCCGGGTGCAAGATAGGTCCCTAAAGGTGATTACAGGTATAATCAGACAGACAGTATGAGAAAAATAATGTTTTTTTTTTTTTTTTTTTACATTAAAGCATGTAAACAAAAATGAATAATGCAAGAAATGAGCCTGATATGGGACCTTTAAAGGTCCCATGGCATGAAAATTTCACTTTATGAGGTATTCTAACATTAATATGAGTTCCCCCAGCCTGCCTATGGTCCCCCAGTGGCTAGAAATGGTGATAGGTGTAAACCGAGCCCTGGGTATCCTGCTCTGCCTTTGAGAAAATGAAAGCTCAGATGGGCCGATCTGGAATCTTCCCTTTATGAGGTCATCTGCTTTGCCCGCCCAGAGAATTTGGCCCACCCATGAGAAAGAGAGAGACATCATGGCTTGCAAACAAGCGAAGCACGGCAGTTGGTCAAGGCCACACCCCCACCCTCCACCTTGCCCCCCCTCTCTCCTCCTCAATAGCATTTAAAGCTACAGAAACAGAAATGGCACATCCTAAGGAAAGCTCATTGTGGGACTGGCTCTAGTGGCTGTAATTCTGCACCAAGGCTGAATTTCAGGAAAAAGACTTCAGATACAGTATTAGGGAACCACTAAGGCCTATATAAAAGAGACTTCAGATACAGTATTAGGGGACCACTAAGGTCTATATAAAAGAGACTTCAGATACAGTATTAGGGGACCACTAAGGCCTATATAAAAGAGACTTCAGATACAGTATTAGGGGACCACTAAGGTCTATATAAAAGAGACTTCAGATACAGTATTAGGGGACCACTAAGGTCTATATCAAAGAGACTTCAGATACAGTATTAGGGGACCACTAAGGTCTATATAAAAGAGACTTCAGATACAGTATTAGGGGACCACTAAGGTCTATATAAAAGAGACTTCAGATACAGTATTAGGGGACCACTAAGGCCTATATAAAAGAGACTTCAGATACAGTATTAGGGGACCACTATGACCTATATAAAAGAGACTTCAGATACAGTATTATGGGATCACTAAGGTCTATATAAAAGAGACATCAGATACAGTATTAGGGGACCACTAAGGTCTATATAAAAGAGACTTCAGATACAGTATTATGGGACCACTAAGGTCTATATAAAAGAGACTTCAGATACAGTATTAGGGGACCACTATGACCTATATAAAAGGATCCAAAAAGCAGCATGTCATAGGACCTTTAAATAAGCTTCTTTTTTTTTACAGAAAGTATGGATTTCCTAAACTAGCTTGCAGAATTATGATAAAATAAGATCTCTATTGATCCCACACTCGGGAAAATCCCTCCTTACATACAGCATCTTGAATGCAACACAACAGATAAGACAATAATCAGGACGGATCATGTTTATAGATCAGAATCAGCACTACAAACCTAATGTGCTTGTGATCCTGTTTTTTGGAACCCTGAGTGTTCCCCAGCTGACTCACAGCATTGAGGTGTAGTGAACCACAGCTGCAAATGAACAGCAGCCAACAGCTTTTAACTAATGATATTGATTAATGACAGCATGCTTCTGTGATCAACACTGGCACAGTTGCTCTGGATTACATTTTCACCAACCCACTGACATTTGTAACTATGCTAATAACCAGGTGGTGATTTGTGAAAAAGCAGAGGGGGGGTCATGCACAATAAAACAAAACATGCAACAATTAAATCCCCTTCCAATACCATCATGGATATAGTGCCCATCGGCCAGCCATGCCAAAACACTTATTTATGAACTTCTATATTCAATGGAAAATAATCTCAAAATGAAATATCACAACGTGGTGTCAACATAAAACACAACGCTTTCAAGCAGGCAAGCAGAGTTAATGATGCGGCGAAAACAAAATACTTTCACCCAGGAAACGCTCGTTTGTTCCTCGGTAGTGTTTTAATCCAAACCACGATCGTTTTCCTAAACTTAACTAGTCGTTTTGGTGCCTAAACTTTGTCATCGCCGCATGACGCTCACTTTTTCTGGCTAAACTCCACTGTCATCTGGCCTGTACCCGGCTCACAGTCACCTGTTGGTGGCTAAACAACTGCTGCTGGTAGCCGGTGTCCTGGAGCCCTGTAGCCGGTGTCCCTGAGCCCTGTAGCCGGGGTCCCTGAGCCCTGTAGCCGGGGTCCCGGAGCCCTGTAGCCGGGGTCCCGGAGCCCTGTAGCCGGCGTCTCGGAGCTCTGTAGCGGCTTAATACAACCAG
>NC_050187.1:5190738-5213238 GCF_008315115.2 Sander lucioperca
GATGAGCGCTACAACACAGAGAGTAAAATCCTCTTTCACTGCTTCCACTGCTTTGTCAGCTTGTGCGTCACACAATTGAGTCCTGACAGCAACAAGTCTCGGTCGCCATGACACCCTTTCATCAGAACAGCCTCCTTGAAGACCTCTGAGGACATCCTCCTCCCTTCTCTTCGTCTTTTATCAAAGTTTGCTTCAACAGAAGCCTCTGATGTCTTTGCGAGGGACATCAGGACGAGCTCGTTATCTCCCTCGAGTGTTGTCATCGAGTACCGTCCACTCATTTAAACACACCGAGGTTTAGTGAATGGAGCAGTCCACAAACAACAGACTGAAGATCAGCTGTTAACCGTGCACGGTTCATTTGAACAAATCCGTCTAATTAGCAGAGCCAAACAGAATCTGCGGCAGGGCTGCACGACATGAGGAAAGTCTCGTGATAACAATAATACTTGGAATAAATAATCAGATACTAAAGTCTACTTCAGTTCTGCCTTTCTGCTGCTTTCAGTATTCTGCTGAAATACAAGAAATTGCTTGTTGAATTTGGAAGAAATGAAAGGAAATCAATTCCAACATCATTCTTTTATTGAACAAATTGAACGTTGAATTTAATACCATAAAAGAATGACAGTTACAGTTTTGTGTGTGTGCAGTTTTCTACTACAGTTTTCTATATTTTCTTTCAACTAACGCCGAAGACTTTTCAAGCGATTCCACTGTCGCAAACTATCGGAATGAAATCCTGAGAGTCTTGCAAGAGTCGTGGTGCTTCCGTCGTCTCCGTTGTTTGGCTTAAGGTGGTCATAAAAACTCAGTCCCAGTCAGTCTTTTTCCCTTCTTGACGTTCCGACAAAATCAAACATGTTCGATATTATAGTTTATATAATAATAATAATAATAATAACAATTTATATATAAGTTTTAAGTCTTGGTCGTGAAGTTAAATCATGGGAACATTATTAACAACCAATGGGTGCGCTCAGGGGCAGACTGGGACAAAAATTCGGCCCTGGCAATTCCATCCCTTACCGGCCTAATTTCAGACGGGGACATTATTTGTAAAAACCAGGCTCACCTGAGATTATGTCACCATCTTAGAATAGAATGGAAATGCTTGCATATTTAAAACATATTATTACATACTCAAACCCAAAACACCAAAGTACGAAGACTAGCCAGACGCAAGCTTTTATTTTGAAAAGTAGAAGCCTGACAGCACCAGACGGGAGGCTCCAGGCTGCAGACGTACAGTCTTGCATATTTTGTCAAACTATTGGGAAACGCCAGTGCAATTTTTTTCTTTTCTTCCAGCGGCCCAAATCGGCCGAAGAGTGCATCATCCCTTCTGGCATTCGCCAGAGCTGCCAAATTTAGCAAGGAAATGCTACTACAGAGTTATGTTATGTTATGAGTTTATGTAGCATGGAAACTTGGTGGAATAGCATGCTAGCGTTAGCTAACTAGCAGCCAGCCCGCTTCTAAATAAATACCTTTTAAATTGTCTAAACACTTTTTAACAGTCAAACTGAAACACTGGCGGTGAGCTCCAGGGCCTACAGGCGCAGGCGGACCATCATCAGTGGGTAACCGGTGCCAAGTTTCGCATCCCTGCTGAGAATTGCATCCACAAGGTTTTGTGATGATTTTATAAGGCAAAGTACTGTTTAAAATCTAGGCGATATTAAATCTCTTTACTTACCCTAACCTCGGGTTAGGGTAAGAATACCAGGGTTAGCCAATCAGAGGCAGAATAAGGCAGGCCACGAGGCACGTCCTTTGACGTCAACATATCTAGTGGCTCCGATCTAGCATCTACCCAGCTAGAGCTAGAGCTAGAGTTGTTTATGGTTGCTCTGGCGCTGTGCTAAGGTAAATGCTAAAGAGGGAAAGTTGACGATTTTCAACCCTTCTGAAGCGAGTCATCCAATGGGAGTTTTACCGGTGGTTAAACGCTGACCTTCGGGTACT
The DNA here is from genome assembly GCF_008315115.2 of Sander lucioperca. Lineage (NCBI taxonomy): Eukaryota > Metazoa > Chordata > Actinopteri > Perciformes > Percidae > Sander > Sander lucioperca. Next base: position 5,192,707 of record NC_050187.1, read on the forward strand.
GGAGACATTCATCTGCATGCACGGCAGAACAGAAAATCTGCAAACTTTCCCTTAAGTTACCAGCTAACGCTAGCGGTAGCTAGCTAGCTTGGGTACATTTTTCAAAACAAATCTAGTCTAGTCTTGCAATGTGTGACTCTGCAAGATCCCCAGTCTTTACATATTATGACAGTCTTTAACGCTAGTTGTGAGATGATTGTCTTTAGATGTGAGATGGTGTCAGACTTTAGTCTTTTCAAAGTCTGTTCAAAGTCTTCTAGTGTCTGGTAGGCATAAGACAAAAAATCTCTGAGGGTCTTTCGTGATACGTTGCCGGCGTTCGCCTTCATCGTGCCGGTTTATCCAGTTGAGCGAGAGAACTTGCTCAAATTGTTCAAGGTGGCAATGAGGCCCTGCATCGTGTATTCTGACAATCAGTTGAACTGCAACGTCCAGGTGTGTAAATCAGTGGATCATTTTTTTTAAACCCTGGAAAATTACTTGTTTCACCATCAGAATTTCATCTTTTCGGTAGGGTAACCATTGGAAAGTCTAGAAGAGCGGCACGATTAATTCATTTACTTGGGAAACTTCTGAATTCATGAACAAGAGAGAAAACAGATGTGATAATACAGCAACCAATTGTGCTATTTTCTTCTCTGTAGATGCAGTGGCTGCATCCTGCCGCAGTGCCCCAGTGCCCCTGCTGAGATCAATAAAGTTTGAAATCTTTTTCCATAACAAGCTGGACTTTGGTTGCCAGTTTTTTTTTTTTTTTTCTTTAGAAAAGGTGTCATTGTGTTTTCAATCTTGTAATGAGACTCAGACGGACCTCTGCTCAGCTCAGCCATAATTAACAATATTCAAAGGAAATACAAACCTGGTGTAATACTTAACAGATGAAACAGCAAATTGTAGTGATTATCCAGCGGGCCGGGCGACTGTAACGGGCCCGAGGAACGCTGCACTATCTTCTGTCTGTGTGTGTGTGTGTGTGTGTGTGTGTGTGTGTGTGTGTGTGTGCGTGTGTGTGTGTGTGTTAACACACCATATGGTTTTCATTTGGGGTGGAGGTTTGCATAATTATTCTGGCATCAGTAGCCGTGGTGACAAAGCGGCCTCGGCTCGGTCTGCATTCACACGGCAGTCAGGAATAACCTCGCCTTCGACAGGAAGCAACGCTCCCTTTCATGTCAAAACGCTGACGGCGAATAAACAATAAAGAACCTCATGACATGTTTGTCATCTTGGTTGTCATGATGGTTCTGATTTCATTACATTTCCGTCGCTAATGATTTATTTTCTGAGAACTCGATCAAACTCAAAGTAAACTCTCATTTTTCATGAAACATACTGAGCAGGGAGAATATTTTGAACACCTTTCAACAGAGAATCTTAAAATGTCTTCTTAAAATATGAAGTTGAAATGGCAGGAAATCAAAAAATCCATTGATTATCTTCTTTCTTTAAAGGGTAACTACCGTTTATCTCAACATGGACCCTATTTTCCTATGTTTTAGTGTCTAAGTGGCTGATGGGAACAACAATCTTTGACATTGGTCCAGTATTAAGCGAGATCGCTGCAGTCGGCAGCAGAGAAACAAGCTACAATGTAAGTTAATAGGACAACTGTGCAGTTTGTATTTACCTTCACAAAAGTGCTCGTTTTGCTGCTGACAGACTCAGATTAATATTCTAAGTGTCTGACAACATTATGGGAAGGATTTCTAAGTAGGTCGAACTTCATGTTAAAGAGTAAGATCCTTTTTTTAAACATAAAAACATCCACAAAATTGCGTTCGCTAAACCCACCAGACTCCATGTAAATAAACAGTAGAGCCCGACCGATATATCGGCTGGCTGATATTATCGGCCGATATTAGGCATTTATAATGGCCGATAAAAATAAATAAATAAAATACATATACATATATATATATATATATATATATATATATATTTTTTTTTTTTTTTGTAATTTATTCAGATATTATTTATAATGCCATTTTATATATATTTATAATGACAAATTATTCTGATAATTGAATATTAAAAAAATGAAATAAAAATAGACGAAACACCCTTCAACCATGTTCTGAGTGTTGCCGTTGCATAGTCTGTCCACCAGAGGGCGCTCTACAACCTCCCTGTTGGCAACACTCTTCTTTTCACACTTTTTTTTTGTTGTTATTGTCTTTTTGTTCAAAGGACTTTAAGTTTCATATCTTAAGTTTGTATTTTTATACATTTTATTTATCAGAACTTCAATATATTTTGATGTTCCTCTATTCTTAACTATTATTTTTAAACTGTATTATCATATTATTTTAGTGAGGACTCATAAATAACTTCAAATAACTAATGTTAAGGAAATCTGTTTATGTTTTGTTACGCATTTCTGGATTTTTAAAATAAATATATATATATATATATATATACACCATCCCAACTCTAGTTTTGGTTGAAATAAACATAGATTACCAATTTACATGTGAAAATATGTTGGCTCTATACACGCTAAAAGTATTGCTTTTTTAAATGGAGTCTGGTGGGTTTAGAGCTAGAGACTTCAGAGCTGTTTCTGGTTAAACAGAAAGGTCTCAAAGAGGTTTTAAAGGTCTATCTCTGTAGGGATCCTTTCCATAATGTTGTCAGACACTTAGAATAATAATCTGAGCCTTTTAGTGGCAAAAAAAGCACTTTTGTGAAGGTAAATACTCTGTCACCAACTGGAAAACACGAACAGTTTTTTTTCCTCTTTTTTCCTGCAAACCTAACAAACAACTAAACTTTCAATTTTTTCCTGGAACAAGCTGAGCAGGGAGAATTTTGGAACACCTTTTAAAGAGAGGATTTGAAATTTCTTCTTGAACCATAAAGTAGAAATGGCAGAAAATCAAAAAAGAAGCTGAATGTCAGCTGGGACCTGAATCGCCCCATAAAGATTCTTCTCTTTTTTTCCTGAAACCCTAACAAACAACTAAACTTTCTTTTTGACAGTTTGACAGATGACATCAAATTGTTCTTGAAACATGCTGAGCAGGGGGAATAGTTGAACACATTTCAACAGAGAATCTGAAATTTCTTCTTGTACCATGAAGTTAAAATGGCAGAAAGTCAAGAAGAGAAGCCGTAGGTCGGCTGAGACGTGAATCGCGCCATAAAGACGCCTGTTTCTATCTAATCAGAAGTGTGATCCTGAGATTTGTCTGCATACTGCAAAGTTCTATTAATGCACGGTCTGCAAAACTGGAAAACATAAAACAGCTTTTCTTCCTCTTCTCTTTTTTTCTGTTTGTTCTGAAAACCTTCCATTTTGGAGCTGCTGCTCCGATGGCGTTGCTAGCAGCTCAACATAAACAGAGCGTAGTGTAAACAGAGGAAGTAACACATCATTACATCCTGGACGAGACGGAGACCACGGCAGGAACAAAGACAGACAGTGAACACACCACCCCGGCATTCACGCTACAGTTTGGCCACTCAAAGCTGCTTTAACCTTTGCTTTGAAATCAATCAATCAATCAAATGTATTTAAAGTGTTAAATCCCTATTAGACATGGTCTCAGTGTTCTTTACAATTATAGAAACTCATAACAGACAGCAACAAAACAATCAAACAGCATTAAAGCAGTTATAATAAACGATACAAAACCAGCACCATAAGAGAATGAGTGAAAAACGTTTCTTTGTGTTGGACGCAGAAAGGATGGTGTGTTATGGTTGGCTGTAGTATAATGAGTAGGGGTTAATTTAGATTTAAAAATGTCACCTGAGTGAGCTTCTTTAAAAGGTCCTATGACATGCTGCTTTTTGGATGCTTTTATATAGGCCTCAGTGGTCCCCTAATACTGTATCTGAAGTCTCTTTTATATAGACCTTAGTGGTCCCCTAATACTGTATCTGAAGTCTCTTTTATAGACCTTAGTGGTCCCCTAATACTGTATCTGAAGTCTCTTTTATATAGACCTTAGTGGTCCCCTAATACTGTATCTGAAGTCTCTTTTATATAGACCTTAGTGGTCCCCTAATACTGTATCTGAAGTCTCTTTTATATAGACCTTAGTGGTCCCCTAATACTGTATCTGAAGTCTCTTTCCTGAAATTCAGCCTTGGAGCAGAATTACAGCCACTAGAGCCAGTCCCACAATGAGCTTTCCTTAGGATGTGCCATTTCTGTGTCTGTAGCTTTAAATGCTATTGAGGAGGAGAGAGGGGGGGCAAGGTGGAGGGGGGGGTGGCCTTGACCAATTGCCATGCTTCGCTTGTTTGCAAGACATGATGTCTCTCTCTTTCTCATGGGTGGGCCAAATTCTCTGGGCGGGCAAAGCAGAGAAAGGGGAGGTAACCTTTCCCCTTATGACGTCATAAAGGGAAGATTCCAGATTGGTCCATCTGAGCTTTCATTTTCTCAAAGGCAGAGCAGGATACCCAGGGCTCGGTTTATATCTATCACCATTTCTAGCCACTGGGGGACCATAGGCAGGCTGGGGGAACTCATTAATGTTAGAAAACCTCATAAAGTGAAATGGGACATGCCATGAGACCTTTAACACTTGAGGGGCACGGTAGGAGAATGCTATGCACGGTAGTAGAGTCTAATCAGAGCACTCTGGCTGTGTGTGGTTCATGACATCCAAGCTATATCATTTTATATCGAAAAAAGAGTATTGTTTAGGAACCGGTAACAAAGTCACGGTATCTGTAGCAGTATCGAAAATTTTGCTTACCACAGACGCCGCCGGTAAACATGTAATGTCACAGGCACACGTTAGTGAGGAGGTAGTCTCGCATTGCCTGACCTTCCTCCACAACGCTGCAGAGGAGGGTCTGGCTAGTCCACACAGCATTCTGGGATGGGAGAAAAACGTGCTCTGGTTTTTTGGCATTTCTTTAAACCAATCACAATCGGTTTTTTTGGGTGGCGCTTTTTTGGGTGTCTCTGCAAAATAGCCTCGGGAAGGAACTTCTTTTGGTGGAACGTGTACGTTCAAAAGTAGTTTTAGTCGTGCGAGAGAAAACTCAGATTGGACAGATAGTCTAGCTAGCTGTCTGGATTTACCCTGCAGAGATCTGAGGAGCAGTTAACCATAGTCCTCAGAAATCCACCAAAGTTTAGAACGCCAACACAGAAAAAGAGGAAGGTAACAGACATCCGGCCGAAAAGGACATCCGGCGTAATTTCCGGCGGCAACGGAGCAATCCCAGAAGTGGAAGGACTTAGTATAGACTAGGTATAGACTAGTGAGGAGGTGCAACAGTATGAAACATGTTGTTTTCTTTTGAACAGGCCCAATTCACACAATGTCTCTTCAAAGTCTGGATGCTTATAGTAATATGGTTTTTCTGGAGCATTTCCATCTTGCTAAAACTGATTGCAAAGTCTAATTTGCTTGGGCCAAAATAATGTGCCTTACCAATCCATCAGGCTCGAGCGCTGTGTTTAACAACAGAGAAGAACATTTGGACTTGAACTCACCGTGTCGGAGCCAGTGGGTGCTGCTCAGGCCGCCCGTCATGCCGCCAGCTAAGCCCCGCCCCCCTGCGTCCCTCCTCTGGCTCAGCGTGGAGATGAAGGTGCCCAGAGACGGAAACGGCTGCTTCGCTCCTCGCCCAAAACCCTGGCACGGGAAGATGACATCATCAGCACCACAAAGAAACAGAGAAGAAACATGTTGCTGCTGGTGTTGGAGACATTCTGAGGGACACAAACAACAAACCAGTCTGTGAACATGTTGTTGATTACTCTACACTAGGGAAAGTAAAGATCGTAATACATTTTTTAACCCTCCTGTTGTCCTCGGGTCAAATGTGACCCATTTTCAAAAAGTTTCTATATCAGAAATTTGGGTTTCTTTCAACCAAATTGTAAAAAAAAAAAAATAACGTGGATGGTTCCATACAACGCTCTTCACAAGTTAAATAAATAATCAGTTCACTACAGTCATTAAATTTGGGTGATTTAGTTAATTTTATAGCATTTGAAGAAAAAACAATTGATAAAAGAACTTTGAAAAAAGTGACAAAAAAGTGACAAAAATGTGACAAAAACATCGGGGAAAGCCACTGAAGTGTCAAAAAGGACGACCAAAACATTAATAAAGGTTTTAAAATTTTGACTCAGAAAAACAAAAAAGTTGCAGGTCGATGGGAAGACAACACGAGGGTTAAATACTTTTTACATTCACAAATAACATTGACAAACCTTTTGGGCATGGATCTCTAAAAGTAGTTTTTTAAATTCCATACAAATGTAAATGTACTTTGAAACTTTACGGGTTGAGAAGTATTTTACGGTTAATAATGTTACCTTTACTATCCAAGATAACAGTAAGAAAAATCAAATCTACATAAAAACACAACTTTGACGTGTAAATGTAATGCTGCAATTCCCTGCACTACAATCTTACTTCTCCGCCAAAATATTCACTGATATATCTGCAATAAGGCAACAATATCAATAATATTAATACATCAGACCTATCAGTAATATACATGAAAGCTACTTTAAAAAGGCATCTACGGTGACTGAAGCTATAACACTTTTAGAAACTGGAGCTCCAGTTTCCACAAACATTTTGCATTTTGACAAAAAAAGAGGCATGAAATGTCCAAGAATGTACATTTTTATCAACACCAATGCTAATTTGTATTTGTAAATGTATATTCTTTGATACACTTTTCTTAAGAATATATTGAAGAAAAATCCAAGTAGCTACAATCTCCCAGTGACAGACAACTGTTCCAGTCCCAGTGCACTGTTCTCTTTTGCATTACCACCAATGCACACGGTCTACCATAGCACCTTTAACTCTTTACATTTCTGTGAGTGATTTTTATGTATGTGAGATGTGTGTTTGTTGTGTTATGGTTGTCTAAGCTACTGGACGCCTAAAATTTCCCTCGGGATGAATAAAGTATCTATCTATCTATCTATCTATCTATCCATCCATCCATCTATCTATCTATCAAAGTTAGCAAACAATTTGAACAAATAAATTGACCAGTGACTCCTAGATGTTGAGGTTTCCTCACCCGAATGGAATCCAGACAATTGAGATACAATACGAACCGAACTGATCTAAAATAACATTTACTACGTGTTCCCTGTGATCGATCGCCGTCTGCTCTTCTGGTTTTTCACACAAAGTCTCTGCAAGCTGCAGAAGAGCCGCAAGTGCAAAGCAGAGGAGGACGGAGAGAGGAGAGGAGAGGAAGGAGGGATTTAGAGGAGGAAATTACACAACAAAAAGGAGAGAGGGAATGAAGTAAGGCCTAAGTGGGAATGAGGCATGGGAAGGGAGATATGAGGGTTCAAGAAAAGAAAAAGAACTAGAAAAATGGATAGGAATTACAGATACGTTCTTTATTCATCGATCCCCGAAGGGCAATTCAGTTTCTTCAGTCCACTGAAACATATATACACATTCATAAATAAAAAAGCATATGGGAAAGTGTGAGATCCAGAAGTATACAACAAGAACAATCAAGAAGTAAAATGAATAAGGGAGAAATGGGAAGAAGATGAGAGAAGGGCCAAGGAAGTGCAAATAGGAGGATGGATGGAAGGAAGGAGAAGAAATAGAGCAGGAACGGAGAAATAAGTAATGATAGAAAGGACAATGATGTAGATAAGACAGAGAAGAAATAAACATGAGGGATAAAAGAAGGAAAATAGAGGAGAACAAAGGACAGAAGGAGAAGAGGACAGGAAGCAGGGGAAGAAAAAAGGAATGTACAAATAGATGGAGAGCATACAGGAGGAAGAGAAGAGGACGAGGGATGAAAGATGGAGAGATCAACAGATGCACAGCAGCCGCTCCTGACAGCAGCGCACACACACACACACACACGCACACGCACACGCACACGCACACGCACACGCACACGCACACGCACACGCACACGCACACACACACACCACCAGCGATGTGTTCAGGGGCTGCAGAACAGAAGGAGCAGAAAGACGGTTAATCCGATATATTGAATCTAAAGAAATAAAAACTTGAGGAAGAATTGGAACAAATTCTTGGCATCGGCGCACAGCACACACACACACACACACACACACCACCAATGTGTTCAGGGGCTGCAGAACAGAAGGAGCAGGAAGACAGATAATCCGTTATAATGTATCAGTTTCCAAAGAAATAAAACCTCGAGGAAAAATCGGAAAAAATTCTTGGCATCGGCGCGCAGCACTCACACACACACACACAGTCACACACACACACACAGACACACACACACTTACTTACATACTGTTTTCTCTCTTGCACACAGCATCGTGAAGAGAAAACAAAGGACAGTTTGTGTCCGGAGAAACAACCTCAGAAGGCAACAGGTTGAGTTTCCAGAGTTATGACACAACGTACAAATAGACATACATGTATAGTACACAAACGCGTGTGCACATTCATCTCGTGTCGTCGGACAGAGGCTCCGTCTCTCTGCGAGAGCATTTATCAGATACAACAGCTTCATTCAGATCAGATCAAAGAAACTGTAATACGGCGGACTGATCTGCACACAACACAGACACACACAGTTTGTTTTCTAATACAGATAGACAGCAATCATTGCAAAGAGTAGAGCTACAAAGACTGATCGGTGAATCGATTAGTTGTCTACTATTAAATTAATAGACAGCTATTTTGACAATCAATTAATCGGTTTGAAAGATTCTCTGATGTCAGCTTGTTAAATATGAATATTTTCTAGTTTCTTTTCTCCTCTGACAGTAAACGGAACATCTTTGAGTTGTGGACAAAACAAGACATTTGAGGATGTTGTCTTGGGCTTTGGGAAACACTGATCTACATTTTTTCCCCATTTTCTGACATTTTAGAGACCAAACAACTATCAAAGTTATCGACAGATTAATCGACAATGAAAATAACCGTGAGTTGCAGCCCTGACGCACAACACTTGCTTTGTATCCTCTGCGTTGGTTAAATTTGGTCGACGTTTCAGTCACAAGGACCATTCTCAAGACATGTAGTCACATGCTTCGTCCATTCACCTCTAAGTGATGTGTGTAGAATTATTCAGCCTGTTCTCGTGAACCATTTGTTCAAAAAGCAACGAAAAGTTAAGCATTGTAAGTCGGAATCATTCCAAAAATTACAATTCCAGTAGAATCGTTTCTTTATTGGAATCATTTGGAGGATTTGGTTTCAAATCCGATCATCGCTTCCAAATTTGAAATGCGCAAGTTTTGGTTTCCGTAGCGGTCATGCGGTTGTTGTGTTGCAGACACGGAGCACAGTAAGCGGCGCTCTAGTGAGGATTTATTTTACATTGAAAAAGCCCTGTCGAACTGCAAACCACCATTGAATCATAATAAAACGTTCCTCTTATTTGTGAAATAGGCATGTGATCCGTTTGAACTCCACCTCTCAAAGAATCGGAATCGAGAATCAATGAGAACCGGAATCGAAAGGAAGAATCGGAATTGGAATCAGATTTGTTAAAATCCAAACGATTCCCAACCCTATGTATAAGAACACGGCTGGCCGCGTAGGGAGAAGGTCGGGGGATGGGCGTTAACACGTACAGGACATTGAAGCCAGAGAGCGGAGTTCACTTCCCGGGAAAAACTAAAGACTTTCACCCAGGAAATGTGTGTTCCCTGGGAGTGTTTTAATACAAACCACAATCTTTTTCCTAATCGTAACTGGTTGTTTTGGTGCTTAATCTTCTCTTCTGTCGCAGTAAAACGCTCATATTTTGTGGACTAAATTTAACCGTAATGTCTGCCGAAACGAGCAGCAGCTCGCAGTGCTCTGTACCCGGCTCAAAGTCACCTATTTTCAGGTAACTTACTCAACCACCAACTACCAGTGATACAACGAAGGTCTGTAGCCGGCGTCATGAAGCTCTGTAGCGGCTTAAACAACTCGGCGTCCAAGAGCTCAAAATCTACGCCTACGATGTCTGCCGTTGTATTGGTTTGCCCTCTTATGGACATAATGCGCAAAAAGGTAGGTATTTGAATATATTCAAACCTCTGTGTTTTTTTAGAACGAACAATCGAACGGCAGCCCTACTTTGGCCAGTTTTGACAGCCCTACTTTGGCCAGTTTTGACAGCCCTACTTTGGCCTGAGTTTCCTCTGATCTAAGCTTGATGTTGCAGTAGAACATTGGAGGAGGAAACAGAGAATCAGTTCCAGAGAGAACGAGCTGCAGCGAGAGAAACGCATGCAGCCCGCTTTATGGCATTTCCAGACACAACCAGAGTCAGTCTGAGCAATGACCGACTGTTTAATGGTCAAAAACTGTCGGATCTGCACATTCCTGCTCCCTGACACAATGGAGATGACATCAACCAACCAACCAAGCCTGCAAGCCCCCGCCAGTCTGCTCCAGAGTGACACCGAGGAGCAAAACTTTAAACACAGCGAGACACCAGCACTCGGCTCGCTGCTGTGCAATTCAGAAACACGACGATGACATCATCAGACACTGCTGCAGCCATGATGTCAGGGGGGCGTTATGTAACACAGGGACATCACTTTTTCCACAAAACTACAGTCTTTCAGTTGGCTGTCACCAGTGGTGGAATGTAACTAAGTACATTTACTCCAGTACTGTACTCAAGTACAAATGTCGAGGTACTTGTACTTTACTTGAGTCTTTTCTTTTTGTGCTACTTTCTACTTCTACTCCGCTACATTTCAGAGAGAAATATTGTACTTTTTACTCCACTACATTCATCTGACAGCTGTAGTTACTAGCAGCGGTGGAAGGAGTATTGAGATCCTTTACTGCAGTAAAAGTACTAATAACACACTGTAGAAATACTCTGTTACAAGTGCATTGAAAATGTTACTTAAGTATGTAAGTAGCATCAGGAAAATGTACTTAAAGTATTAAAAGTAAAAGCACTTGCGGCGCCTGGGTAGCTCACCTGGTAGAGTATGCGCCCCATGTACAGAGGTTCAGTCCTCGACACAGGGGCGGCGGGTTTGATCCCGACCTGCAGTCCGTTGCTGCATGTCATTCCCCCTCTCTCTCCTGTTTCAAGCCTTCAGCTGTCCTATCAAATAAAGGCTTAAAATGCCCCCAAAACTCTTCTAGAAGTACTCAATGCAGAAGAATCCTCCCATGGTAGAAAGTGTAAAGGATCCAAACAGTTGTGTGTTTAATGGTCTAATCATCTCAGCTGGACTTGTAGGCCGTTATATTGTTAGGTAGTTTACTTTAGAATAAAACATCAGATTTTATAAACTACATGTGTTTCGTGTGCAGAAATCTTAATGTGTAAAGTAACTAACTAAACTAAAGCTAACTAAACTAAACTAAACTAACTAAAGCTGTCAGCAGTGGTGTAGTCTACGTGATACGCAGGTACATGCAGTATACCCACTAAAAAATCTCCAGGATTTACATATACCCACTTAAAAATGTGCAAGGATTTATGTGACAGAACTTTCACTTCAGATATTTGTATTCACAAATATGCGGTCGAGTGATGTGACAGCAAACTAAACTGTAGAACATGCAGAGAGACTTTTCTCATCTTTCATCGACCGCTCCTCGCTGAGCGCAGTGCGTAGTGCGTGCGTAGCGACTGCGCCCAAATGCTCCGCCTACACTAACGCCAGTATCCTCCCTTCACCACACATTTAAGACAAATATAAGTAGCCTATTTTATTTTGTCCTTGTTGCTTTTTGGTCAACTTTTGTGATCCAGGCTCAGGTCCCTGATGTGAAAGCCCCCCTTTACTGCTTTATATTCCTTTATATTTTTGATATATTTTGAATGTCATCTGTGTTTTCCTTCTCATAGGATAAATAAAGGTATTCCCACCATAAATTGGTGCATAAAAGTGTATCACAATGCAGGATAATAGTCTCAAAATAACCCTGGGGGAGGAATCCCAGACCCCACACTTTGATATGTCCCCCCCCCCCCATACACTGCAAGTTAAATTTCAGAAGATAACCAGCAGAATCTGTCGAATATTACAAATGTTCTTATAGAATGATTCAGGATCAAGTGAGAAACATTTGTCTATTTGGCTGTCTCTATGTTAATACTATGTCACCTGCCTAGGGACTGCAGATAGTTATTTTTACTAATTCTGGCATATTTACATGGTGTTTTTTATACAACAATGTTCATAAATATGCATGGTCCCTATTAAATAAACCAATAAAATGAAATAAAAAAAATAAGATCTCTGCAGGGTAAATCCAGACAGCTAGCCAGACTATCTGTCCAATCTGAGTTTTCTCTCGCATGACTATTTTGCAGCGGCTCTGTGTGGAGTAGAGCTTAGATCGGCCCAAAAAATCAAGCCCGAACCTGCCCGAGCCCGAGCACGTTGCGTCCGAGCCCGGCCCGCCCCGACCCATTAACTGTAATTATGAGCCCGAGCCCGATTTAAACCCGACATTTTTTTAATACGTGGGCCGTTATAACTGACGTTCTCAACTACAATTCAGAGTTGTTTGAACTGCAGAAATCTGTTTAGAATAATGCAACAAGGACGAAGCTGTAAACTGCTGTTAGTTTATTCAGAATGGAACGGATCGCAAATGGATCCGAATGAAGAAACGTAAAAAAAAGAAACAATGATGAACAACATATTGTTGTCACTGCCCACGACTTGTTTAAACTGCTTCCATACCTCCGACTTTCCTCCACACTTGCTCAAAGGTAATTCTCCTGTTTTTCTTTTTTTCTTTACATCTTTAAGCTCCATGTTGCACTTAAGATACACAATACAGCCCAGCAGGCCCGGTGTGATGCGTGCCAGAAGAGGAGACTCCGCGCATGAAGTGCTGCATTTTGTAACTGCAGCCTAAATTTTGTACACATTTGTTACTTTTATATAGCTTATATATACATATTTATAATATTTCTGATTATGGCATAGCTTTCTCCCCACCCAATTAGGCTAAATAGGTAATGGATAAAAAAAAAAAATGCTTGATCAAGGGTCTATCAAGGATAGTGGTGGAAATAACGGCCCGAGCCCGATCCGAGGTCGTGTCGGGCTCGGGTCGGACTCGGGCTTGGGCCGAGAATCTAAACTCTAGTGTGGAGTTTAGTGCCACCCATGACGATTCTGATTTCTTTAAAGAAATGCTAATAAACCAAAGCACGTTTTTCTCCCGTCCCCGAATGCTATGTGGAGTAGCCAGACCCTCCTTCAGCTCGCTTTGGAGGAGGGTCTGGCAAAGCGAGACTAACATGATACAAGCCTTCCGTGATCATGCACCGTCCCCACCCCTCCTCCACACAGTTGCTAATAGCCAAGGAGGACACGAAGGATTAAAAAAACATGATGGACTCTCGAGCTTCTGTGTGGGAAAGTTACCGGACACCACAATCTTCTGAACATAGTCATACTAAGAAATACAGAGAGAGTTGGGTGGAGCTGATAGTCTTAATTAGCTTTGTAGCAACTCATTTGGCAATGGCTTGAATGTTACGCACTAAATCTTTAATGAATTAAAAAGTGGTCTACTTTGGCTCGGCTACAGCTCTGTGTCTGTCCCTCTACTTCGGTTTCACTCACCACTGAGTCGGACTTAATGCCCCCCCCCCCCCCCCCTCCCCACATCACTATCTGACTATTATGTTGAAAGTTTTTAATTCTTTAAATAATTGCTTAAAACATTTAAACAAAGTTTTGTGTTATAATATCAAATATCATTTTCATTAACTACTTATAATCGGTATATCGGCCTTGAGAAACCAGTATTGGTCGATCCCTAATGCAGATGATCGTGCTGTGTTCCCTAATTATGTGTCACGTTGTTTGCATCATGGTTTTTATAAAATAATAATAATAATAATAATAAAAAAGCATAACGACTTTAGCCAAAACAGTACAAATCATTACAGTAAAACAAGAAGCATCATTCAGACTTATATCGCAAGTAATAAAGTGTTTTGAAATGTGGTTTATAAAAAAAAATGTCTACCTATTTTATTTTTTTGCAAAGGATGAATATAAAATTGCCTGTAGTTCAATGCTCCCTGCAGTTTATACATAGACTAACATTGTTATTTCCAATTAGAAATGAACAAAAATTAATAGAAGATGCTTACTGGATGCTATACTGTTTCCCATTTTGACTTACACTACTATTTATGTACTACTACTACTTCTACCAACCAAACGTATTTTGTGCACATCAAAGACAGAAATGAAGGTGTAAATCACTTTGTTGGACTATACATGAGGAGAAAAGGCAGTTTTCTTACAGCAGGAGCGGAGCTGTTGTAAATTGGCGGAAGCCTCTCTCTTTCCCTCTCAACTCCTGACAGCGAAAAGTGTTCTCCATCCATCCTCTCGGTGTGGAAGAGCGGAAAAAAAGTTGTTGTTTTCTCCCTCCCTCCTTGGAAAGAGTCAGTCCTCTGCAGCCTCTGTGTTCCTGCACATGTTTTTCCCAGAGCTACCCGTCTGTCTGCTCGCTCTGCTCCGGTATTCCACGGTTAACCAGGCACGTTCACATCCTCGAAGAAACGGGCGTGAAGTGTACCTTCGTCGGACAGGTGGGCTCTCCGTTGCGCGCACAGCCTGGCGCGTAAACGTCTCCAAAAAGCTGCACGTAAAGTCTCCGCCGGAAAAGCTTAAAGAGTGTTAAGTTTTGTTCCTTTTTCAAAATTTGTTTAAAAAAAAACAAAACACGTTCAGGGTGAGTTGTTGACTGCTTCTCCTTCTCCTTCTTCTCCTCCTCCGTCTCTCCCTCTCTGCGCGTCGTCTGTCGGGGAAGCAGCAGCGCTGCGGGCCGGCGCCATGTTTGGAGGAGGAGGAGGCGCCTAGTGCGCGCGCACACACACACACACACACACACACACACACAGTGCGTTTCACTGTCTTTGTGGGGACCCGTCATTGACATAATGCATTCCCTAGCCCCTTACCCTAACCTTAACCATCAAAACTAAATGCCTAACCTTAACCCTTACCCTCACCCTAACCATAACCTAATTCTAACCCTAATCCTAAAACCAAGTCTTAACCCTCAAACAGACCTTTAAACTTGTGGGGTCCAGCATTTTGGCCCCACAAGACTGTCCGGACCCCACAAGTATACTGGACTCCCAGTTTTTGGACCCCACGACTATAGTTAAACAAGAACACACACACATACACACACACACACACACACACACACACACACACTCACACACACACACACACATGCACACGCACACCGACACATGCATGCACACACATACACACACACACACACACACACACACACACACAGTAACGGGAAATAGGAGCTTTGGCTACACAATAAAAGTGGGAAAGACAAAGTTAGTGAACAGAAATAAAGAAAGAAAGTAAGAAATACAAATAAATTAATAAATAAAGCCAAAGAAAAAAAGACAGAAAGAATGAATGAAAGAAGTAAGTAAGAAAGAAAGAAATACAAAGAAATTAAGACAAAGAAAGAAAGAAAGAATAAAAGACAGAATGAATGAAGAAAGAACTAAGGGAATCAAACAAAGAATAGAATAAGTGCAAGAATAGAATGAGTAAAGTATGACAGGAAGAACACATAGAATATATTCAATGTTAGGAATGACAAAGTCAAACTATCATTTAATACAAATAAATGACATAAAATATCAAGTCAAACACAAAATCTTAATTTGAATGTTTTTATGTACTACCTTCAACTTCAAAGTAAAAAAAAAAATATGTCAGACTTTTGATAACACCCACTCAGTGACTCAACAATGTTGACATCACACTATGGAGAAGTAGCTCATACAACCGTCATCGACATCACAACTGTCCCTTTAAACGTTAAAGGTTGTTTCTTCACTTAGAAAATTAAATGTAGGTAGGCTATGACTATTTCCTGTACACGTGATCTGAAAATAATCCGTATCATTACTGAGTCTATATCGACGACGATTCATTTAAAAAGCGTCCCAAAAGAAAAAAGCAAAAAGTCTTCTCCTACTTCTATTCCAACACGTTCTCCCTCCCAACTCGTAAAATACAGACGCTTGGTTATCGGCTGTCAGCGTCAGATACGACGCGATAAGCACCCCCGCAGCGTGTGTGTAGAACGCACCGGGCAGAGCAGCAGCTCCGCAGCGCGTGGTAGTATGAAAGCCCATAAATTCACATAAAGACCCATGTTGGGGGGGTGGATGGATCAAACAACAAAGGACTGTCACCCAGGAGACCGGGGTCCATGTCCCGCGTGTCACTGAAATGTGCATTTACCCACCATCTTTTCCTAAGCTCAACTGTCCCGTTCTTCTTTACCTAAACCCAACCGTCCTGTTCTTGTCCCGCGTGTCATGTACACGTACCTTTTATAGGCCCATCCACAATCTTTTCCTAAACCTAACTGCGTCAAAAGTGACACCAATAGTCCCGACCCAGAACGTTTAGATAAAGCGCGTTTAGATCTGACCCTAAAGGAGACTTTTAGCGTCAATAACAACGCCAAAGGCACCTGACCAAGCGTCCGTATTTTACGTGATGGGAGTGAGAATGTGTTGTTTATTCTGCCAAAGTGTTTCAAAGTGCAGCTGCTCACCTGCAACAGGAGCTTTATTATAGGCTACCTTTTGCAGAGTCTATATCAACGACCATTCATTTCCGGGATTGTTCAGGTGCCGTAAATTCCACTCATTTTCGACTGGATGTCCGTCAACTTTCGCTTTCTCCGTGTTGGCATTCTAAATCTAAATCCAGACAGCTAGCTAGACTATCTGTCCAATCTGAGTTTTCTGTTGCACGACTAAAACTACTTTTGAATGTACACGTTCCACCAAAACAAGTTCCTTCCTGAGACTATTTTGCAGAGGCGCCGTTGCTCCCCCTGGTGCTTAGCACCGCCCAAGATGATTGTGATTGGTTTAAAGAAATGCCAATAAACCAGAGCACGTTTCTCTCCCATCCCAGAATACTGTGTGGACTAGCCAGACCCTCCTCCACAGCACTGTGGAGGACGGTCTGGCAATGCGGGACTAGATAAATCCTGATTTATTGACATGTGACTGTATGAATTTTTCAAATCTTTTTTCCCACTTCTGTTTCTTTTTATGTTACCCTATACACAGGCTTTTAATTTGACAGTTGTGAGAGGAAGTGATGTGCTGTGATCCCTCGGTCTTGACTGTGAGGCCCTGCAGACTCTGCGTCACGCTGCAATTTAACTTCTGTCCATAATTAGTAAGAAACAGGATCTGGGCTGCAGGCCAACTCGCACCGAACATAAAGAAACTGAAGGGCTCCTGATGTCGCAGATATGTGTGTGTGTGTGTGTGTGTGTATGTATGCGTCTGTGTGTGTGTGTGTGTGTCTGTGTGTGCATGTCTGCGTGTGTGTTCGTGCATGTGTGTGCGTGTGTGTGCGTATGCGTGCGTGCGTACATGTATGTGTGTGTGTGTGTGTGTGCGTGCGTGTGCTTGTGTGTGTGTGCGTGCATGTGTGTGCGTGTGTGCGTGCATGTGCATGTGTGTGTGTGTGTGTGTGTGTGTGTGTGTGTGGTTTCTCGGTATAGTTGAGGTACAGCTTCAGTGTTTCTGCAGGTCCTGGAAAAGCCTTGAAGACAGTTTTAGATCTGACATTCCTGTAATGACAACTCTGATTTTTGTTGTTCAGTTTTATTTCAAAGCCAATAGAACGTTAACCCTCCTGTTGTCCTCGGGTCAAATTTGACCCATTTTCAAAAAGTTTCTATATCAGATAATTGGGTTTCTTTCAACCAAATTGTCAAAAAAAAGAACATGGATGGTTCTATACAACTATTACCCTTCACAAGTCAAATACATGATCAGTTCACTACTTTCATTGAATTTGGGTGTTTGGTGTTCAATTCATAGCATTTGATTTTTTTATTTTTAAAGAACATTGACAAAAGTGACAAAAAGCCTCAAAAACATCGGAAAAAAACAACAAAACCGAAAAAATGTTGCATGGTCGACAACAAGACAACACAAGGGTTAAACAACTTATCTCAGGAGGAGACAGAAGATGAGAAACAGCTCAGACACTCACCTAGAATAGTCTGGCTATCACCAGACCAAGCTCAATCTTTTAAGATTGAACATTAGTCTGGGGAGTCTGCTCTGGATTTTCTATGACTGCTGCTGAGCATTTATTCTATCTTGGAAAATGGTGAGCATCAGCTTTTCTAATCTTGGTTGGGTGCAGGCGTCCGGTTGAGCTCTGCTTGTTTTTGGAGCTCAGAGGGTCGGTCGTGTGATTGGCGTGGTTCTGTTACAGCAGATGTGTATGCTTCAGTTTTTATGGCGTCTGGACCTCAAAGTCTCCGTCCAGCCTCTCTGCAGTCTCGTGCACCTGACGTGGAAACACAAAGCCTGTTGGGAGTTTTGGCACGCGTTTTACTGTACGCCACCAGTACTCTCAGCTTCAGGAAGTCAAAGTAAAGCAGTATTTCTTTTGTCTTTTTTCAACATTTTAACCACCTTTATCGGCTACTTGTGTTTTTTGTCGCCTTTTTTGATATATATATATTTTTTTTTGTCGGCTTTTCTTTACTTTTTCTCGACTTTTTCGTATAGCCTTTTTTTTTTTTTTTTTTTACTTTTTTGTCTTTTTTTGGACATTTTTGTCGCCTTTTTTCAACGCTTTTGTTGCTCCTTTTGAAGTTTGACAACGCAGTCCACTAGTCTCGCATTGCCAGACCTTCCTCCACAGCACTGCGGAGGAGGGACTGGCTAGACCACACAGCATTCTGGGATGGGAGAAAAACACGCTCTGGTTTATTGGCATTTCTTTAAACCAATCACAATCGTCTTGGGTGGTGCTAAGCACCAGACGGAGCCACAGTGCTTCTGCTAAATAGCCTCGGGAAGGAACTTGTTTTGGTGGAACATGTGTACGTTCAAAAGTAGTTTTAGTCGTGCAACAGAAAACTCAGATTGGACAGATAGTCTAGCTAGCTGTCTGGATTTAGATTTAGAATGCCAACACAGAGAAAGCGGAAGTTGACGGACATCCAGTCGAAAATGAGTGGAATTTCCGGCACCTGAACAATCCTGGAATTGAATGGTCGTTGATATAGACTCTGCAAAAGGTAGCCTATAATAAAGCTCCTGCTGCAGGTGAGCAGCTGCACTTTGAAACACTTTGGCAGAATAAACAACACATTCTCACTCCCATCACGTAAAATACGGACGCTTGGTCAGGTGCCTTTGGCGTTGTTATTGACGCTAAAAGTCTCCTTTAGGGTCAGATCTAAACGCGCTTTATCTAAACGTTCTGGGTCGGGACTATTGGCGTCACACTGCAAAATAGTCTCTGGAAGGAACTTGTTTTGGCGGAACATGTGTACGTTCAAAGGTTGTTTTAGTCGTGCGACAGAAAACTCAGATTGGACAGATAGTCTAGCTAGCTGTCTGGATTTACCCTGCAGAGATCTGAGGAGCAGTTAACCATAGTCCTCACAAATCCACCAGAGGTTAGAACGCCAACAAAAAGGAGGAGGAAGGTACCGGACATCCGGCTGATCTCCCGGCTTCACCGGAGCAATCCTGGAAGTGAAACGTTGTCGATATAGACTAACGTCCACTGACTGACTCAGTTTGAAACCATTTCCTGGCTGCCGGCTGACTCTGAACAGAAGTAGAGAAGACTATAAGACCGGTTGGCAGAGGGGAAACTGCAGTATTTTTAACCCACATAAGCATCAAAGCTGCTGACCTACGCAAGTTTCTAAAGTCTGGGCACTCCTGGAGAAAATTGCCAAACAGAAAGAAAAAAAAAAGCAAAGAAAACAGAAGCGTGCCTCCAGGTTTTCCACCCGCATCCTAAAGACAGTCCTGCACAAGAACAAGTTCAAGATTTCAATCTCTGCCTCTCCACTCACTGGAGATACAAACACATTGATTCCACTTAGTCACAAGTGTTGAATATAGAAACACAATGAAGCTCCAACCACCGGTGGATGAAGTGTTCAGAGCCTTTACTTCAGTAAAAGTACTAATACCACACTGTAAAAAATACTCTGTTACAACTAAAAGTCCTGCATTGAAAATGTCACTTAACCCTTGTGTCGTCTTCCTATCAACCATGCACATTGTTGTTTTTCTGGGTCAAAATTTAAATCTAAAACTTTTTGTTGTCTTTTTTCAATAGTTTTGACCCTTTTTACGACTTTTTTTTGAGTATTTTGTCACTTTTTTCCAAGTTTTTTGTCACTTTTAATTAACTTTTTTGTCACTTTTTTCAACATTCTTTTATAATTTTTTGTTCAAATGCTATAAAATTGAATAAAAGACCCAAATTCAATGAAAGTAGTGAACTGATCATTTATTTGACTTGTGAAGAGCGTTGTATAGAACCATCCATGTTATTTCTTTTGACATTTTTGACATTATTTGGTTGAAAGAAACCCAAATCTCTGATATAGAAACCTTTAGAAAACGGGTCAAATTTGACCCCGAGGACAACAGGAGCGTTAAGTAAAAGTCTGTAAGTATCATCAGGAAAATGTACTTAAAGTAATAAAAGTAAAAGTACTCGATGGAGAAAAATTCTCACATTTTAGAAACTGGAAACGATCCAAACAGTTGTGTGTTTTGTGTGCAGGA